>NC_138192.1:135306216-135323949 GCF_964194105.1 Spermophilus citellus | reverse complement strand
TCTCTCTTTCCCTCTCTCCCTCTGTCTCTCTCTCTCTCCCTCTCTCTCTCTCTCTCTCTGTCTCACACACACACACACACACACAGCAGGAGGAGTAAGAAAAGCCTGAGGACTTGTGGCTCCTGAGGAAGGTGCAGAGTGGAGGGTGGTGGGCGTGAGAGCCCAGAGGGGGCACTTGGAGGTCAGTTGTCAGCGTGTGCCCTATTCCTCTCCAGGACACTGTCCCCCCCCCACTACGAGGGTCCTCAGCCTCTGTGTAGTTTACAGAAGGTGCCACCCATTGCTTCCAATGCAGCAACTTGAATAAAATGGAAAAACTACAAAAATCATGACTGTAAATAAAATGGAAAAACTACAAAAATCATGACTGTAAAGACATCAGTCAGCTGTGGAAGTAAAAGAATGAGGTGAAGGGACATTCCCGAGCCGAAGGGCCCTGCCTGGGTGAGCTCATCAGGGCATGTTCCTGCCAGGGTGTCTCGAGTCTGGGAAAGGCTGGGTACTGGGTTTCCAAGGCACAGACCTGTCCTGGGGAGAGATGTCGGTGCAGCCTGTGAAAATCATATGGATAATCAGTTATTATCAACAATAAGTCATCTCAACAAATACCCAGCCCCCAAATAATTGTGCATCTATTTTCTCCCATAGGCTCCATACTTTAGTGCAAGAGATGGGAGCTACGGGAGGGAAAGACAGCTGGGCCTCCCCTGCCCCGGTGCCAGGGGACCCATGGTCAGGCACCCTTCTTCACACCTGGAAAACAGGGGGCTCGTTCCCATGCTGCAGCCCAGTCTTGAATTTGCTCAGTTCCCAAATAACCTGAGTTGAGAAGCTCCTAACCCCCATTTTCTAAAAAGAGATGGGGAGGGGATCCTCAGAGGGACAGTGACACCAAGTCTGTCCTGTGACCCAAAGTGGTGCCCATATAAAATGTGAAACTGTGACTGTCAATAGAAGCCCATCTGAAGATGACCTGGAGCTGGGCTGGCACGAAGGACTGGAAACTGACCACTACAGACCTGTCCCTGGAAACTGACCACTACAGACCTGTCCAGCACAGAGGGGAGAGTGCACCAAGTGGCTGAAAGGTGACAACTTCCAATGAGGATTAAAAGAATCAGATGCATCCCCAGTGAAAACACAGCATCTGGACCAAAACCCTCCGGAGGGTGGACTGCAGGACGGACGCTGAGAGAGGAGGGCAGCCCGTGAGGGCCAGGAGGCCGACCCACACACTTGTGTGTGAGTCCCAGAAGGAGAAGAGAGACAACGAAGCAGAGTGACCTGGAGGAGACGGCAACTTTCTCCAAAACCAAGGACAGATTCCAGCCCTGGATTCAAGGGTTCAGGGGGCTCCAGCCTCTCTGCTCCCTCTGTGAGAGGAAGAGCACCCAACCGGGGTTGAGGCTGGATCGAGGTCCCCACCACACAGACTTGGTGGCCAGGGATCATCCTGTGTGGCTGCTCCTCCTTCACACTGAAGAGGCAGCTCTGAAAGGAGCCAGTGCCCAGGAGGAGGTGGACGGTGAGCACCTCGGGTCTCCCCAGGGACACACCTCCCTGCAGCCACAGCCCTGGAGAGCTACCACCTCGGAGGGGGCGACGCTCAGTAGAGGCAACAAGATTCTTAGGGCACAGTGCTGAGAAGGTCCTACAGACGGACGAGGGTAAGTGGAACACAGGGGACAAGAGTGCAGAGTGAGCCTGCTGGTCTCCTCTAGGACACTAGGAGAGAGGCTGGGTCCTGGGAGAGCCACAGGAACAGGCCATGTGGGACAGGGACGGGCCAGAGCACAAGACAGCAGGGAGGGGAGTCGGAACTGACGCAGCTGTCCACCCGCACTGGGGGCTCAGGGGGACAGTGGGTCAGGACGCCATGTCCAAGAGCTTTGAGGGGAGGGGGTGGGCTCAGTGAGAGTCCCACCCCAATCCCCACAGAGGAACGTGGGCAGTAGAGCACAGCGGTCACAGAACGTCCAGAGAGGAAGGAGCAGCCACGGCTGGCTATGGCCTAAGCGTGGCCCCAGGGCCCAGGTGTGGGAAGCTGGGTCACCAGCGTGGGCCCCTGGAGGGAGCAGGGACCCGGGGGTGGGGACGTGGGGGGAGCGGGTCCCAGGGGTGGGGCCTGGAGGGAGCAGGGACCCGGGGGTGGGACAGTCCCCTGTGAAGCTCAGAATCGTAGCAAGCTGTCATTCATATGCGTGGACAGAAGAAGGGTGTGTTCTGAGTCTTGGGCCTCAGAGGTTCTGTCCCAGGGAAGCCCTGGGGAAGGGTTAGGAGATCTGGTGGTAAGTGGAGCAGCGACTCACAGGCAAGAACCAGAACAAGACCCGTCCTGGTGGGGACCTCGTCCTGGTGGGACTGTGACTGTGACGTGGGGAGAGGCTGCCTCGGCTGCTGTCTGCCATGGCGGGGGAGGGACTGAGTGCCCCCGACCCCAGGGAGGGGCTCGTGAGGCGGGGCCTGAGGCAGAGGGAAGGCCCGGAGAGAAGAGGGTCACAGCGGCCTGTTAAACTGGAGAGGAGACCATCGGGAAGAGGAGAGGCGCTGAGTGAATCGCAGCAATGAAACCCGGACACCGTGCGGGGCAGCGTTCCAGGGTGGCACTGACTACCTCAGGTGTGACCGGAGGGTGCGGATCTCACAGGACACATCTCTCAGAATAGGTGATCGTAAAGATCAGTAATTTAGTATCTCCGTGAAACGTGGGAAGGAAAGATGGGAATCGTAACCTAAGACTCAGTGTGTGTTCAGAGGGACCCCACTGAGGATCAGAGAGGGCGGCCACAGCCACACAGCACTGAGGAAGTACACGGGCACAGACGTGGCAGCAGCTAATAAAATTATAGCAAGAGACGATTTTAAAGAAATCACAGCTGAGGGGCTGTCAGCACACACACTCGGGAACAAAGATCCAGGCCAGGTGGGTCCTAGGACGCCTGGAGGTGTGGCTGGGACTGGAGCAGCCTCCCCGATCTCCAGGGGTTTGAAACCCTCTCCGTCACCACTTAGGGAGGCCCTATTGATTCCTACTCCCTGGGAAGTCCTTATGAGTTAAGTGCTAATCAATGAGGAATCGACATCTGTTAAAGATTCAGAGGGACCCGCCTCATGGAGGGCCCTGGGGAGAGAAGCCACTGTATAGGGCTTTGTGGGGGCAGGTCCCAATCCCTGAGGTCACAGAGCAGAAGGCTGAGTGGGCCCCCTCGGCCCCCTCGGATCCCTCACCCAGAGCTTCCAACCTGTGCCAAGTACCCTGCGGGCCAGAGGAGCCTCCAGTACAGGCAGAGCAGGTCAGAATGGGCAGAGGGCGCCTGCGTGGGCTGGGACAGGCAGGGTCAGACCCCGCCCACCAGAGACATCCGCTAGGCTAGCTGTTGCTCTGTCCTTCAACTGAGGCTCCCAGAGAATCCAGGATGTGGGAGCCTGCCAAGCTCCTGGTGACCAAGGTGGCTTCGCACTCCTGTCCTCTAACAACTGAGTCTGCAGGGACCCAGACGCACAAGCAGGCTGAGTGCAGGCGTTGGTGTCAGGAAGACTCAGCCTGGAGCCCAGGATCTGCCACTGATTACCCCGTATTCCTGCTGGGCTCAGCTTCCCACCCGTACGGTGGGGATGAAGGCCGGAGTTCCCCGTTGAGAGTTCTCGTGAGGACCCAGTGAGCTGATACGCAGGAGGCACCAAGCAAGGCCTTGCCCTTGGACCCCGCCTTGCTGACGCCGGCTTTACAGCCAAATTCTCAGGAAGGGGCAGATGGTCAGCGAGGGCTTGAAAGCCCATCTGTGCCTAGCCTGCTTTCTGCTTCGTTATTTGCAAGGTCAACAAAACTCCAGCTGGGGCGGCCATGGGGAGAAGGAATGAGAGAGACTCAGGGGACCCTGGGTCTGAGTACCTGGTGTGGAGGGGAGATGCACAGAGCAACGCAGAGGGCTCTGCCCGAGGCTCCAGGTGCCCCAGGGGTCGAGAGCCCCTCGCCTGAGGAGCTGACCTTGGGGACAGAGAGGAGAGGGTCGGAGCTCAACAGGTGTGGTGCGGGGGAGGAACCAGCACCTCGGCAAGGGACCAGGAGCTTCCAGGGAAGTCACCGAGCAGGGCTACAGGGTGGGGGTGGGGCAGTGGTGGACTCGGGCTGAGGCCACTCAGGGACGCAGGGCACTAACCAAGGGCAGGCAGGGGACCTGGGTGTGCTAAACGGAGCCATCTGGTAGCTTGAAAGGGGATTCAGGTGGTGGAGGTGGGGACAGGCTGGAGTCGAATACCAGGCAGGAAAAGATGCTTACTGTGGCCCTGAGAGTAGCCACCTGCAAGGAGAGGACACGCGAGGAGACAAGGACAGGGACAGAGACAAGCCACGCCCAGCGTGCACTCTGCCAGCCTCACCCCAGCCTGCATCCCAGGAGTGGCAAGCCGGTGACCTGAGAAGCAGGGGCGGGCTTGTGCGGAGTGCCACACCCTCCTTACCAAAGCACACCAGAGCGGGTGGCGTGGCCTCGGCTCTTCAGTGCTCAGAGGAGACAGGAAGAAGCACCCAACAGTTGCTATAGCTGTGTTCTCCCAGCGCCACGCCTCACTTTTGAAAATAATTGGCTTTATTGTGCTAGAAACAGTTGCTGTGCATATTACGTGCATTTTCAAGTTGGCTCACTTTGACTTTTATGCTCCCAATAAATAAGATTAATTTCATTGTTGGTGATGAACTAAGTTAACTGGTCAACAACTGAGTAAATTCTTCATGCATAACTGCCCAGTGCTCCTTTGCGCCGATCCCTGTCCCACCTGCAGGGACAGCCTGAGCCGTGGATCTCCTCGTGTGCATCGGGTCTGGAGGTGGGGGCTGGGGCAGAGACGCTGAGGGAGCAGGGTCCGAACGAGCTGTGGATCCTGTGCAGAGGGGCCTCGGGCACCAGGAGTCTCCCTGGAGGCACTGGCAAGGTCAGCCCGAATCCCAGATCAAGACACCAGCTGGCCCCACAGCAGAAGCCCACTGTCCTGCAGAGCGTAGGACACCAGGCCTGGAGCACCTGGTGGATGGGAGATGCAGGTCCACGGCCCCACACTGAGGACACAGGCCTGTCTCGGGTCAGAAGGGAGGCACTGTGAAGGGGCCTGCCGACGTCCAGGCCTGGAGACAGGAGGAGAAAGCTGGCCCACAATGACAGACTCTGAGAAATGCCCCTGACCCTGAGCCCTGAAACCAGGGACAGCCCAGAGTGGCCAGGCCAGGGCAGGCTGGAGGCACAGCAGGTGGGAGGCTGCAGCAGAGGAGCTGGGGGCCACGCCCCGTCCTTAGGACCTTCCTCCTTGGGACAACCAGCAGTGAGTGACCGGGGTGCAGGCCGCACAGAGCCCACACTCCCTGGCCAAGAAGGCTCTGGAAAGAGCAGGTCAGGCCCCACCAGGGCTGGTGTGAGGCTGGGCAGGGCACGGGTGGGGGGTGCAGGGGCCATCAGCTCCCTAGGGAGCGTGGGGAGGGAGACCACCAGCTCCCAGATGTGGGGCACTGAGGCCTAAGGCTGGGCCGAGAGGAGGACCCCCTGGCGGAGGCAGGAGGGGGAGGGGCTGACTCTGGGCAGGGGTGGAGGGGTCTCTGCTCCCCCTCTGCTCTGACCCCAGCCACCTAGGTCTGGGCTGAGCCCTGTCCCCCAGCAGCTTGCCCTGGGCCCTGCCCTTGGGACTGAGGGAGAGGGAACGAGGCAGAGGCCTGCCCCAGGGGACCCTGAAGCAGATGAGGAGGACACGGGCAGGTTGCCATAGGATGGGGTCTCAGCCTGCTGACCAATGGCCCTCGGGCCAGACACCTCCCTCCAAAACACTGGGGTGGGGGTAGCTTTGGATAGGCCCCTGGCAGGCAGATGGTGGGGTGGGGGTGGGGTGGGCAGAAGAGGGAGGGCACCTGGGGGCCCTGCCTGTCCCTCCGGCCCCCAGGAAGAACAGGTGCTGCTGGCCCTGTGGCCAGGAGCTTAGAAAGTCTAGTTGGCATTTCAGGGGGTGGGCGGCGTGCTCGAGGGGGCTGCGTGGGGGCAGAGGCCGGAGGCAGAGTGCTGTGTCCCTCTGAAGGCAGCGCCTCAGCCAGGCTCTGTCCCCAGGGAGACCTGGGTCGGGGGCCACTCACCTGGGCAGGCTGGAGCCCCTGAGGAGCGCAGTGTGGTGGCTCTGGTCTCCACCCGCTTCCCCCAGCAGCCTCCTGGGAGCCGAGGCTGCCCCAGGGCGAGGACTGAGTGTCAGTGACCACCAGGTCAGCCCGCGGGGAGGTGACCAGGAGCTCCCCTCCCTGTGACCGCAAGAGACAGCCCCCTTCCTCAGTCGGGCCCGGCCAGCACCGTCCTAAGTGCACTTCTCGGTGATCCACCTCACCTGAGGCCTCGGCCAGGGCTGGCCCCTGGTCCCCCTCTGCCCACCTGGGGTCAGGAGGGCTGGATTCACCTGGGGCTAGCACCAGGTCTTCTTTTTTGGAGGAGACCGGGGTTGAACTCGGGGGCACTTGACCTCTGAGCCACCCCAGCCCTAGTTTGTATTTTATTAGAGACGGGGTCCCACTGAGTGGCTTGGCACCTTGTCATAGCTGAGGCTGGCTCGAATCTAGTGACCCTCCTGCTTCAGCCTCCGTAGCCGCCGCGCCCTCTGGCTCCAGGTCTTCCTGCTGCCCCTGCTTCTGGGCAGGGCTGTGCCCTGAGCACGAACCCTGTGCAGGTGGCCCTCAGCCCTGCCAGCGCCCCGCTCTCCCAGGTGACCCGTCCCAACCCGCCAGTCTTTCCTGTGGAACGTCCCGCTGCAGCTCTGGCCGGTGGTCTCCTCCCCACAGTGTCCCCTCCTGTCCCTCCTCTCTACTGCAGTGTCCCCCAGGCCACTCCTTGTCACCGTCCGTCTTGACGACTCTGGGCCTTTGGCACCGTCAGTGCTGGGCGTCCACATGCCCAGTCAGGGCGTCCCCGTGCCCAGTCAAGAGTGTGCCGCTGGCGCCCACCAGCCCTCCCTGGGTCCACCATGACCCCCACAGGCCTTGTCAGGTGACCAGGAGGCCACTGAGGCCAGTGCCCCCACCACAGTCCCCCGATCAGCAGGCCCAGTCTTAGGGCCCCGTGAGGAGGGCAGCCAGCAAGAGGCCAGGGGCCCTGCAGAGGAGGGGGCTGGAGGGGGGCGGAGTGTGGGTCCTGCCACCAGGACAAGGAGGGCCACTGCGGCCACCGCGGCTGTCCCCAGGGAGCAGCGCCTCAGGCAGACAGCCCCGTGAGACCAGGAGAACCCGCCTGGGCCTGGGCACACGGGTGCAGAGGACCCCCGCTGAGGTGAGAGTGCCCACCGGGACCAGCTCCCACAACTGGTCCCCTCCAATCCCGATGGAGCCCCTGAGGGCCGGCACACCTCACAGTCACCCCTTCCCCGAGAGCTGCCCCCGCCCCGTGGAGAGAGAGTGTCGGAGAGCCCCAGGCCGGTGGGTGACTGCCTGTCACTCCGGGTGGCTCCGCCAGCAGGCCTGGCCCGAACTCCACTGGGGAAATGGGTGGGGAATGTCCCTGGCTTCCGGAGGCCCTGGGCCTAGGGCCTGCTCAGACAGACTGATAGGACACAGGGCCAGCGGCCCTGGAGAGGACGCACTCTGCTCAGCAGGGTCCTCAGACTTGTGGGTGGGGGGACCCTGTGCTGAGTGGGAACAACTGAGGACCCTGCAGGGCTCTGTTGAAGTGGCTTGTGTCCTTGAGGGCTACCGTGAAATTAAAACAGGATTTTAAAGCCACATTCATTCACTAATTCATGTCAGAAGGATAGCAGACCCGCGACGTGTTAACATAACATTTTTATGAATAAAACAGCGTATTTACAAACATCTAGTGAGAAGGAGGCTGTTCTGCCTCAGCACGGTGGCTGCCGCCCGCAGGCCGGTGGAGGGACAGCTGGGTCCCTCTCTGCTTCTGCACCGGTCTGTCACCAGAGCCGGTTCAATGAAGTGAGCCAGGGAGCTCCCGCCTGGGGTGGGGAGGCGTCCCATGGCTCCCAGGGGACCGAGCACACTGTGACGCGACACACTGACTGGTGAGTGCGGGTTCCCTGAGGGTTGGGACATAGCATCTGCCGTTCTGCCAGCCAACTTCCTCTGTCACTGAAATCCGCTGTGTCCGCCTGGCGGAGGCTGTTCTCGCACCCGTGTGCAGACCGTCACATAGGGACATTTGGACAATATGTCTTCAATTTATGCAGGTTTTCTGAACATTGGTGCATCTTATTATTCCATATTTTTAGGAATCACTCTCACTGCTGTCTCTGCCAGTCCCTCGGGAGCCACAGGGAGCCACCGCCCATCCAGGGAAACCCGCTTTCCAAAACGGTTTCCTCTGGGAAGCTGGCGCTGCTCACTGGCCACCAGTGCAGTGGCTGCTTGCTGTGCGGTGGGGCTCGTCCCCTCCTCTCCGAGTGCCAGCTGAGGGACGGAGGCCCCTCGCAGCCGCTCTCTGGCTCGCCCTCCCCGAGGGCCATGTGGCTCCTGCCCAGCGCTGGCCTGCAGGCCACACCCCTTTGTCCCAGGACTGCTGACACTGGGTGGGACGGACCGGCCACTCGGCAGTACACACCAGGAGCGTGCAGGGGCCCGAGAC
The DNA here is from genome assembly GCF_964194105.1 of Spermophilus citellus. Classification (NCBI taxonomy): domain Eukaryota; kingdom Metazoa; phylum Chordata; class Mammalia; order Rodentia; family Sciuridae; genus Spermophilus; species Spermophilus citellus. The sequence continues at coordinate 135,315,358 of NC_138192.1, read as the reverse complement.
CCCCAGTGGGGGACGATGGGTCAGGGGCACGCCGCGGGGCTCCGGCTGTGGCTTCCGGAACTGGACTTGTTTTACCTTGAGGACATCATGGACTCACCGTTGGAGGAACTGGGACAAATGCCACCATGCCCCGTGCCCAGTGCCCGCAGTGACACCTGAAAACCAGCCTCAGGGCAGGACCTTGGCCTGGGTGGAGGCTGGACACAGAGCCACCCATCGCCAGGGCCCTCCTGCAGCCGTTCACAGCCACAGGCCTTGGGACCACAGCCTTCCATCCCTATGGGCCTGTCCCCCAGGATGTTCATGAGTGCCAGCGGCAGCGCAAGGTTTGGAGTGGCTCTGCCCACCCCCGGACCCCGGGTCAGTTGTTGGCCTTTAGTGAACAGCTGCAGGGTGCGGAAGGGGCAGCTCACCCTGTCCTCCCCCTGGAGACCCACCCAGCGTCTGCATCGGGCCCTCTGGGGGTTCCTTCCATGTCCCCAACTGCTGCTTGTGTGTGGCGAGGTCGCTGTTTGGAGAAATCGCGTGCTGTGTCCCTGAGCAGCCGCCACACGGTAACCCCCACTGGCCCGGCTGGGGACCCAGGCTCCCTCCACCCCTGGGTGCTCCAGCGTCGCCCTGGGGGTTGATCCCAGCCACCCTGAGAGTCCTGCCGTGAGGTCGCGACATTTTAACTTGGTTTCCGCGCGGCTCCGTGGGGTCCCTGCCGTCCTAGGTCATTTCTCTGCCCATTTTCTTTTTTTTTTTAATTGGTTGTTCACAACGTTACAAAGCTCTTGACATATCATATTTCATACATTAGATTCAAGTGGGTTATGAACCCCCAATTTTACCCCAAATGCAGATTGCAGAATCATGTCGGTTACACATCCACAATTTTACATAATGCCCTATTAGTAATTGTTGTATTCTGCTACCTTTCCTATCCCCTACTATCCCCCCTCCCCTCCCCTCCCATCTTCTCTCTCTACCCCATCTACTGTAATTCATTTCTCTCCTTGTTTATTTTCCCATTCCCCTCACAACCTCTTATATGTAATTTTGTATAGCAATGAGGGTCTCCCTTCATTTCCATGCAATTTCCCTTTTCTCTCTCTTTCCCTCCCATCTCATGTCTCTGTTTAATGTTAATCTTTTCTTCCTGCTCTTCCTCCCTGCTCTGTTCATAGCTGCTCTCATTATATCAAAGAAGACATTTGGTATTTGTTTTTTAGGGATTGGCTGGCTTCACTAAGCATAATCTGCTCTAGTGCCATCCATTTCCCTGCAAATTCCATGATTTTGTCATTTTTTAGTGCTGTGTAATATTCCATGGTGTATAAATGCCACATTTTTTTTATCCATTCATCTATTGAAGGGCATCTGGGTTGGTTCCACAGTCTAGCTATTGTGAATTGTGCTGCTATGAACATCGATGTGGCAGTATCCCTGTAGCATGCTCTTTTAAGGTCTTCAGGGACTAGTCCGAGAAGGGCAATAGCAGGGTCAAATGGTGGTTCCATTCCCAGCTTTCCCAGGAATCTCCATACTGCTTTCCAAATTGGCCGCACCAATTTGCAGTCCCACCAGCAATGTACAAGTGTACCCTTTTCTCCACATCCTCGCCAGCACTTGTTGTTGTTTGACTTCATAGTGGCTGCCAATCTTACTGGAGTGAGATGGTATCTCAGGGTGGTTTTGATTTGCATTTCTCTGACTGCTAGCGATGTTGAACATTTTTTCATGTACTTGTTGACTGATTGTATGTCCTCCTCTGAGAAGTGTCTGTTCAGGTCCTTGGCCCGTTTGTTGATTGGGTTATTTGTTTTCTTCTTGTCTAATTTTTTGAGTTCTTTGTATACTCTGGATATTAGGGCTCTATCTGAAGTGTGAGGAGTAAAAATTTGTTCCCAGGATGTAGGCTCCCTATCTACCTCTCTTATTGTTTCTCTTGCTGAGAAAAAACTTTTAAGTTTAAGTAAGTCCCATTTGTTGATTCTAGTTATTAACTCTTGTGCTATGGGCGTCCTATTAAGGAATTTGGAGCCCGACCCCACAATATGTAGATCGGAGCCAACTTTTTCTTCTATCAGACGCAGAGTCTCTGATTTGATATCTAGCTCCTTGATCCATTTTGAGTTAACTTTTGTGCATGCTCTGCCCATTTTCTAAGTGAGCTTCCTGTGCTGCTGGGCTGGGGAGCAGCCCACGGCGCCCACACCCGGGGCCACGTCGATGAGTATGTCCCCAGGGGGAGCCGCCTCCGTCCTCTCCACAGGACACAGGAGCTCAACCTTAGTGACGTCCGACTCACCCAATTTCCTTTTTTCGGTCCTAGGTCCAGTCTAGAGGTCACTGTCTACCCTAGGTCCCAGAGATTGTCTGCTTTTTTGTTAAGGTTTGTGGTCTCGCGTTTCACCCCAGGCTCCCACCCAGTCTAAGCAGGTTTCTGCATAAGGCCTGGTCGAGGGCCGCTGGGGTGAGTTTGTGGTTCTTGAAAAGTGGTCCTGCTCCCTCTGAGGGCCGGATGAGTGGCTGTGTGGCCTGTGGTGGCCGCCTGGTCCCTCCTGAGACTGGCAGCTGGTCATTCCTCTGTGTCTAAGTCGGCCCTGTTGGAGGTCTAGCAGTTGTACTGATTTTTTTTCAAAGAGCCGTTGATTTCCTGGATACCTCTCCTCCTTACTGCAGGGACTTCTCTACTCTTCACTTTCTTTTGATTGTTTCACTCTTTTTCTAGTTTCTTAAGGTGGGAATTTACAATATTGATTCAGGATCTTTTCTAATGCAAGCATGTGTTGAGCTATAAAGCTCTTTCTCAGCTACATCCCACAGACCGTGATATGTTGCATTTTTATTTTCATTCAGTTCTACGTATTTTTACGATTTCCTTTGACATTTTCTCTTTGACCTGAGGATTATTTCAAAATGTCTTACTTAAATTCTGAGATTTCTGTTTCCTTCCTTTATTGACTTCTGGTTGGATTCCACTGTGGTCAGGGGACATACCGTGGATGCCTTCAACTCTCTTAAGCTTGGTGGTGTTTGTTCCGTGGCCCTGGAGATGTCCCATGATGTTGAGGTCCCCTGGCCCTGGAGACAGCATGTCAGTTGAGGTCCTGTGGCCCTGGAGATGGCCCATCTTGTTGTGGTCCCGTGGGCCTGGAGATGGCCTGTCATGTTGAGGTCCCCTGGCCCAGGAGAAGGTCCATCTTGTGGTCCCATGGCCCTGGAGACAGCGTGTCTTGTTGCGGTCCCGTGGCCCTGGAAGCAGTGTATCCCCTGCTGAAGTCCCCATACCCACGCGGCTGTCCCTGGTAATGTGGCCAGCTTCCCGGAACCTGCCTGGTTTTCTGTCTAGAGGCTCCCTTACTTGGTGAAGGGGAGGTGTGCCGGGTCCGACTGTCCCTGCAGGTCCTCTGCGCCTCCCTGGGCTCCCCTGGGAAGTCCTCTTCCTGGTGGGGCACCTCTTAGCTTTTGTCCCTGTTAGATTTCTTGATTTAAAGTCGGCTTTGGGGGCTGGGGATGTGGCTCAAGCGGTAGCGTGCTCGCCTGGCATGCGTGCGGCCCGGGTTCGATCCTCAGCACCACATACCAACAAAGATGTTGTGTCCGCCGAGAACTAAAAAATAAATATTAAAAATTCTCTCTCTCTCTCTCTCTCTCTCTCTCTCTCTCTCTCTCTCTCTCTCTCTCAAAAAAATAATAATAAAAAAATAAAAAAATAAAGTCGGCTTTGTCTGATGGTCACAGAGCTGCACCTGTGGATGGTTTGAATCATGGATCCATCTTGTTGGCATGTTTTCCTTGGGTCTATTTCACTTGGTGTCTGCTCAGCTTATTAAATGTGCAGGTTTGATCTTTTCACATTTGGGCTCTTCTAGCCATGGCGTTCTGGAATAATCTTCAGTTCCGTCTCCTCCTCTGGGACTCCAGCAGGCCCACCTCCGCCCTCGCGTGGCCAGGCCCATGTCTGACGGTTCTTGGGTGCGGTTCTGTTTCTCTCTGTGGTTCAGGCTGCGTCATCTCAGCGGATCCATTCTGAGGTCCAGTCATTGGGCTTGGTCATCTCCACTGCCACAGAGGGTTCATTTACTGACTCTCTTTATCGGTTCTCTCATTTCCTTCCGTTCTAATTGTCTCAGGGGAATTTATAACCACGTGTCGCACACTGTCATGATGTTAAAAACCCCTTTTAGAAAGTCCCCTCGCCAGGTCTCCCGTCCTCGGAGTCTGGACTGTCCATGGAAGCAGAGATCCCCTGTTTTGACAGGGGACTTCTCACTCCTCCTGGGCCTCGTGAATGTTAGACCAGGGTCCTCAGTGGCAGGTGTCTCCTTCCGGCCGCAGGCAGGGTGTCACCTCCTGCTGGGAGGGGTGAGTGGCTGGCCGGGCTCCCACCCCTCACTTCCTCCAGGTCTCTGAGAGGGGTTCAGATCGGCTCCCCAACGAGCCCAGCTGCCTTGGGTCTATTTTACTTGGTGCCAGCTCAGGTGCCCTACTGCTGTAGGATGGGGCAGAAGCTCAGCTCCCCCAGGACCTGCTGACCCCAGGGCAGGGGACAAGATTTACAGATTGACAATCAGGTCCCTGCCACCATGTGGCCCTGACTGGCCAGGCCTTCCCAGAGCTCACCCACCTGCCTGCTCCATCCTGATCCCAGTTGGGGGAGGCTGTGCTGGTCACTGACCCCACTAATCACCCTGGGAGGGGTAGGGACGGAGCCCTCCCGGCTTCTGCTGACCAAGGGACCGAGACAGAAATCAGCTCCCCCAGCCCCAACACTGCCCTGGGGTGGGGGTGAGATGGTCCCTGACCCCACCAGGAGGTCTCACCCCGCCAGGCTCCTGACACCACTGGTCAGGGGTCTGAGCAGGCTGCCCACTTCTCTTCTTCGAGGCAGGAGGGGCAGGAGCATAAAAGTCAGCTTCCCACTCGGCCCCTGAGGCCTGGGGAGGGTGTGCGGGCCTCTGGTGGGCGTCCGGCTGGAGTGGGCAGGCGCTGAACTCCGTGCTCTCCAGGGCTGGGCTTTTACAAGCCTCGTTTATTTTTGGTTCATGGTCCAGGTGCTAAGGGAGCCCTAGGGCCCCCAGGTTTGTCCTGGTCCTGGGGCTCACCAGCTGCCCACACCCCCTGCCCTGTCCTCCTGCCCGCTTCAGTGTGCCCAGGGAGTTGGTGACAAGGAGGACCTGCAGAAAGGGCCCCTTGGCCTCGGGGCAGATAGGACATCTCCGCTCCTTGGGCTGGAAAGGCCACCTCACAAGGGTCAGCTTTAGCCTCGCCAGGACACTTGGCAACAGTGCCAGCAGCAAGGACAAGGGGGCGGCCAGTGCTTCCCCAGGAGCAGAAAACGCCATCAAACCAGGATCTCCACTACCAAGAGCCCGAGGGCAAGAGCGTGCCAGAGAGGCCACCCTGGTGGGCATGCCCTGAAGCACAGTCCACCAGGAAAAAGGGGGACGGAGGCCACCTCTCATCACTGGTCTGTGACAGGCAGACAGCTCACACAACACTCAAGACAGTGGACACGTCCAAACCCAAACCCAAACCCAACCCGGCCCCAGGTCAGCACTGCAGTCTCCAGCTGCAACGGAAGGCTAACGGCTCATAAGGCACAGAGAGGTCCCCACCACGGGACAGGGGAGGTGTCCAGGACACAGCAGGCACAGTGAGGTCCCCACCAGGGGACAGGGGAGGTGTCCAGGTCACAGCAGGCACAGTGAGGTCCCCACCAGGGGACAGGGGAGGTGTCCAGGTCACAGCAGGCACAGTGAGGTCCCCACCATGGGACAGGGGAGGTGTCCAGGTCACAGCAGACACAGTGACGTCCCGACCACGGGACAGGGGAGGTGTCCAGGTCACAGCAGACACAGTGAGGTCCCCACCACGGGACAGGGGAGGTGTCCAGGTCACAGCAGGCACAGTGACGTCCCCACCACGGGACAGGGGAGGTGTCCAGGTCACAGCAGGCACAGTGACGTCCCCAACATGGGACAGGGGAGGTGTCCAGGTCACAGCAGGCACAGTGAGGTCCCCACCATGGGACAGGGGAGGTGTCCAGGTCAGAGCAGGCACAGTGACGTCCCGACCACGGGACAGGGGAGGTGTCCATGTCACAGCAGGCACAGTGACGTCCCCACCACGGGACAGGGGAGGTGTCCAGGTCACAGCAGGCACAGTGACGTCCCCACCATGGGACAGGGGAGGTGTCCAGGTCACAGCAGGCACAGTGACATCCCCACCATGGGACAGGGGAGGTGTCCAGGTCAGAGCAGGCACAGTGCGGTCCCAACCATGGGACAGGGGAGGTGTCCAGGTCACAGCAGGCACAGTGACGTCCCCACCACGGGACAGGGGAGGTGTCCAGGTCACAGCAGGCACAGTGAGGTCCCCACCATGGGACAGGGGAGGTGTCCAGGTCAGAGCAGGCACAGTGACGTCCCGACCACGGGACAGGGGAGGTGTCCAGGTCACAGCAGACACAGTGAGGTCCCCACCACGGGACAGGGGAGGTGTCCAGGTCACAGCAGGCACAGTGACGTCCCCACCATGGGACAGGGGAGGTGTCCAGGTCACAGCAGGCACAGTGAGGTCCCCACCACGGGACAGGGGAGGTGTCCAGGTCACAGCAGGCACAGTGAGGTCCCCACCACGGGACAGGGGAGGTGTCCAGGTCACAGCAGGCACAGTGAGGTCCCCACCACGGGACAGGGGAGGTGTCCAGGTCACAGCAGGCACAGTGACGTCCCCACCATGGGACAGGGGAGGTGTCCAGGTCACAGCAGGCACAGTGAGGTCCCCACCATGGGACAGGGGAGGTGTCCAGGTCAGAGCAGGCACAGTGACGTCCCGACCACGGGACAGGGAAGGTGTCCAGGTCACAGCAGACACAGTGAGGTCCCCACCACGGGACAGGGGAGGTGTCCAGGTCACAGCAGGCACAGTGACGTCCCCACCATGGGACAGGGGAGGTGTCCAGGTCACAGCAGGCACAGTGAGGTCCCCACCACGGGACACGGGAGGTGTCCAGGTCAGGCAGGCACAGTGAGGTCCCCACCACGGGACAGGGGAGGTGTCCAGGTCAGGCAGGCACAGTGACGTCCCCACCACGGGACAGGGGAGGTGTCCAGGTCACAGCAGGCACAGTGACGTCCCCAACATGGGACAGGGGAGGTGTCCAGGTCACAGCAGGCACAGTGACGTCCCCACCACGGGACAGGGGAGGTATCCAGGTCACAGCAGGCACAGTGACGTCCCCACCATGGGACAGGGGAGGTGTCCAGGTCACAGCAGGCACAGTGACGTCCCCACCACGGGACAGGGGAGGTGTCCAGGTCACAGCAGGCACAGTGACGTCCCCAACATGGGACAGGGGAGGTGTCCAGGTCACAGCAGGCACAGTGACGTCCCCACCACGGGACAGGAGAGGTGTCCAGGTCACAGCAGGCACAGTGACGTCCCAACCATGGGACAGGGGAGGTGTCCAGGTCACAGCAGGCACAGTGACGTCCCCACCACGGGACAGGGGAGGTGTCCAGGTCACAGCAGGCACAGTGAGGTCCCCACCACAGGACAGGGGAGGTGTCCAGGTCACAGGAGGCACAGTGACGTCCCCAACATGGGACAGGGGAGGTGTCCAGGTCAGAGCAGGCACAGTGACGTCCCGACCACGGGACAGGGGAGGTGTCCAGGTCACAGCAGGCACAGTGACGTCCCCACCACGGGACAGGGGAGGTGTCCAGGTCACAGCAGGCACAGTGACGTCCCCACCACGGGACAGGGGAGGTGTCCAGGTCACAGCAGGCACAGTGACGTCCCCACCACGGGACAGGGGAGGTGTCCAGGTCACAGCAGTCACAGTGAGGTCCCCACCACAGGACAGGGGAGGTGTCCAGGTCACAGCAGGCACAGTGAGGTCCCCACCACGGGACAGGGGAGGTGTCCAGGTCACAGCAGGCACAGTGAGGTCCCCACCACGGGACAGGGGAGGTGTCCAGGTCACAGCAGGCACAGTGACGTCCCCACCATGGGACAGGGGAGGTGTCCAGGTCACAGCAGGCACAGTGAGGTCCCCACCATGGGACAGGGGAGGTGTCCAGGTCAGAGCAGGCACAGTGACGTCCCGACCACGGGACAGGGAAGGTGTCCAGGTCACAGCAGACACAGTGAGGTCCCCACCACGGGACAGGGGAGGTGTCCAGGTCACAGCAGGCACAGTGACGTCCCCACCATGGGACAGGGGAGGTGTCCAGGTCACAGCAGGCACAGTGAGGTCCCCACCACGGGACACGGGAGGTGTCCAGGTCAGGCAGGCACAGTGAGGTCCCCACCACGGGACAGGGGAGGTGTCCAGGTCAGGCAGGCACAGTGACGTCCCCACCACGGGACAGGGGAGGTGTCCAGGTCACAGCAGGCACAGTGACGTCCCCAACATGGGACAGGGGAGGTGTCCAGGTCACAGCAGGCACAGTGACGTCCCCACCACGGGACAGGGGAGGTATCCAGGTCACAGCAGGCACAGTGACGTCCCCACCATGGGACAGGGGAGGTGTCCAGGTCACAGCAGGCACAGTGACGTCCCCACCACGGGACAGGGGAGGTGTCCAGGTCACAGCAGGCACAGTGACGTCCCCAACATGGGACAGGGGAGGTGTCCAGGTCACAGCAGGCACAGTGACGTCCCCACCACGGGACAGGAGAGGTGTCCAGGTCACAGCAGGCACAGTGACGTCCCAACCATGGGACAGGGGAGGTGTCCAGGTCACAGCAGGCACAGTGACGTCCCCACCACGGGACAGGGGAGGTGTCCAGGTCACAGCAGGCACAGTGAGGTCCCCACCACAGGACAGGGGAGGTGTCCAGGTCACAGGAGGCACAGTGACGTCCCCAACATGGGACAGGGGAGGTGTCCAGGTCAGAGCAGGCACAGTGACGTCCCGACCACGGGACAGGGGAGGTGTCCAGGTCACAGCAGGCACAGTGACGTCCCCACCACGGGACAGGGGAGGTGTCCAGGTCACAGCAGGCACAGTGACGTCCCCACCACGGGACAGGGGAGGTGTCCAGGTCACAGCAGGCACAGTGACGTCCCCACCACGGGACAGGGGAGGTGTCCAGGTCACAGCAGTCACAGTGAGGTCCCCACCACAGGACAGGGGAGGTGTCC